>NW_028079343.1:0-551 GCF_014824575.4 Sturnira hondurensis | reverse complement strand
CTTCCAAAACTCAATGAAGAAGAAGTAGAAAGCCTGAACAGACAAATAACAGAAAGTGAAATTGAAGCAGTAATGAAAAAACTCCCATCACACAAAAGCCCTGGACCAGATGGTTTCACAGGAGAATTCTACAAAGCATTTAAGGAAGAACTAACCACTATTCTTCACAGACCATTCCAAAAAATCCAAAGTGATGCGAAACTCCCAAACTTTTTTTATGAATCCAGCATCATCGTAATTCCAAAGCAGATAGAGACACAAGAAAGAAAGAAAACTTTAGGCCAGTATCGCTGAGGAACATAGATGCTAAAATCCTCGACAAAATATTGGCAAATCACGTCCAACAATACATCAAAAAGGTCATACACCACGATCAAATGGGATTCGTCCCAGGGATGCAAGGATGGTTCAATATCCACAAATCAGTAAATGTAATACACCACATAAACAAAAGCAAAGACAAAAACCACATGGTCATGTCAATAGATGCGGAAAAAGCTTTTTGATAAGGTACAACACCCATTTATGATAAAGGTACTCAGCAAAGTGGG
>NW_028079342.1:0-887 GCF_014824575.4 Sturnira hondurensis | reverse complement strand
TCTTAGTCCCGATGGCCCTGGGGAACCTCCTGTTCCTGACCAGGTTGCACCGTATTGTTTCAGAAGTCAGGCAGGGGAAGTAAGGCAGCCAAGAGATTAGGAGACTTCTTACAGGCAGAATGAAGACTCAGGCTATGTCAAAGCCAAGGGGCGAGGGTCCATCACCCCCTTTTTCTTTTTAAAAAAAATATTTTATTTATTTATCTTTAGAGGGGAAAGGAAGGAGAGAGGAAGAGAAACATCAATGTATGGTTGCTTCTTGTGCATCCCCTGCTGGGAACTGGCCCCTGCCGGGAACTGGCCTGCAACCCAGGAATGTGCCCTGACTGGGAATCGAACCGCGATTGTCTGGTTCACAGGCCCGTGCTCAACCCACTGAGCTACAGCAGCCAGGGCACCCCCTTTTTCTATTGCCCCCAAGTCCTTTTTTGAGGGCCCTCAATGACTATGCCTGTCTTAGGTCATCCCTCCCTTGAGAAATCTTAACCAATCATTGGCTAACTAATCATGCACTGGGGGCCAGGCAGAGTGAAGTAAAAGGGACAGAGGCAGCACCCCTGTCAGGGAGATAAGCTTTGTCAGCTTAGTGGCTTTTGGTCCCAAGGTCACTCACTTAGCTTTAGCCATGGGGGGAGTTACAGCTTCTGAATACAGGCAGGGCCGTTCCCAACAGTCCAGGACCAGCAGACCATGAAATGCTTCTTTGCGGCACCTCTGATTCCCCTGTGGCCCTGTATGAATTGTCCCCTGTAGATGCAAGTAGATGCTGAACCCCCAGTTGTGGCACAAAAGGTCTGGTGTTCATGCCCAGGAAGACCCCCTCTGCCAGCCACTGTCTTACCAGCTGGCCAGAAACTGGCTTGTATATTGCCAGAGGGACGTGACTT
>NW_028079341.1:0-1063 GCF_014824575.4 Sturnira hondurensis | reverse complement strand
CATCACACAAAAGCCCTGGACCACATGGTTTCACAGGAGAATTCTACAAAGCGTTTAAGGAAGAGCTAACCCCTAATCTTCACAGACTCTTCCAAAAAATCCAAAATGATGGGAAACTCCCCAACTCTTTTTGTGAAGCCAGCATCATCCTTGCTTCATAAATTTTCCATAAAAAATTCCAAAACCAGATAGAGACACAACAAAGAAAGAAAACTTCAGGCCAATATCGCTAATGAACATAGATGCTAAAACCCTCAACAAAATATTGGCAAATTGCATCCAACAATACATCAAAAACATCATACACCACAACCAAGTGGGATTCATGCCAGGGATGCAAGGATGGTTCAATATCCGCAAATCAGTAAATGTAATACACCACATAAACAAAAGCAAAGACAAAAACCACCTGGTCATATCAATAGATGCGGAAAAAGCTTTTGATAAGGTACAACACCCATTTATGATAAAGGCACTCAGCAAAGTGGGAATAGAGGGAGCATTCCTCAATATGATAAAAGCCATATATGAAAGACTTATAGCCAACATCGTACTCAATGGGCAAAAGATAAAAGCTTTTCCACTAAGATCAGGAATAAGACAAGGTTATCCACTTTTACCACTTCTATTCAATATAATATTGAAAGATTTAGCCTCAGCGATCAGACAACAAAAGGAAATAAAAGGCATTCGAATTGGAAAGGCGGAAACAAAACTGTCATTATTTGCAGATGACATGATAGTGTACATGGAAAATCCCATAGCCTCTACCAAAAACTGCTTGAAGTAATAAATGAATTTGGCAAAACAGCGGGTTACAAAGTCAATATCCAGAAATCAAAGGCATTTTTGTATACTGAAAATGGAACAGCAGAAGCAGAAATCAAGAAGAAAATCCCACGTGATATACCAAAAACAAAAATAAAATATCTGGGAATAAACCTAACCAAGGAGGTAAAAGACATGTATGCAGAAAACTACACAACACTGAAGAAAGAAATCAAGGAAGATACAAACAAATGGAAACATATACCGTGTTCATGAATTGGAAGAATTAACATCA
>NW_028079340.1:0-963 GCF_014824575.4 Sturnira hondurensis | reverse complement strand
CTCTCCTTCCCCTCTAAAAATAAATAAATAAATAAAATCTTTAAAAAAATAATAATTGCACTTTAATACATTTTAATATCCATATCATTTTATTTAATTTTGTTGGATCATCTTGGTTAATGTGGATATATAATATATGCAAGAAAAAAATTTTAAATGTACAGCCCTATCAGGTATTAAATATATAAGGCAAAGCAAATATTAGAGGTCTGTGTTAATAGAAAGATAATGTGAAGACCGTATGTAATTTTGGACTTTTTAGTAACAATATTTTAACAGTGTGAAAATAAGAGATGAAATTAATTTTAATATGCATTATATTTAAAGCAATATTATAATTTCAATACTTAATACAAAAACAAGTTTAGGTACAGTTAGTTCATCTGCTCAGCAGTGATGTGTGACACTGTATTGGACAGCAGATTTAAATCATTGTTCATTTCCATAGGATTTTTATTTTACAGTGACCACTCCATAGTTTAAGATTCTGAAGAACTTCAAAAGAAGTTGCAGTTAACTATGTGATTCAATATTCGGGTGTTTTTAACTATAAAAGTTCTCACTAAATTTTCTTCCTTTCTCCTGGCCTTCACTGAGTTTTTCTATTCCTTCAAACTGCCATTACTCTCAGTAACTTTTTTCTTCATTTAATAAAATTATAATTTTTTTCCACAGAGGATATTTGATTTTCACAATGAATGATCTGATCCATTTGTATTCTAATCTATATCTCAGTTTTTAATGGATTTACTTTGCTCATCGATTTCTTTAGTTCTGCAATGTCCATTTTTACCTCTACTGTTTCGTCGTTATACCCTTGAGAATTTGTTGTATCGAGATAATTTTCTCAGTAAATTTTGCTCTAGCAAATTTTTTGTGTGTGTGAAGTTTTAATGCTTTTCTTAGATCATTTAATTGTTTTGTTTAGGTATTTTTCATCTGCCTTTGGCATGTAAACTCTAT
>NW_028079339.1:0-598 GCF_014824575.4 Sturnira hondurensis | reverse complement strand
CCCTTTAATCTTTCAGCAGTAGTTATAACACAAATATATATGTATTTACATATATGTTTTTTTTCATTCGTGAACATAGCATTAAATGCTCTGACTCCAAATTGTAGCATCATGTTTTTGTACATGTCTCAGACAGCATTAATAATATTACATAATCTGGATAATATTTGGGAAAAAATTGTAGAATGCATTTTTTAATTTTTTTCAAAGGTTTTCGTGGTATTGAGGACTTGGAAATGAAGAAGTTTTGTAGTTTTGAAGTTTCTGCACATAAGAAAACAGAAGGTGAAACACAACAGGTGTTTTCTAAAGTTGTAAAACCTGTATTATACAGGAGAGGTGAAATAAAAATTCAAAGAATGGAAAGGTCATCGGAAGGATCTGAAGAAGGGAAATGAGATGAACGTGGAAGGCATTTCTAGAGGGGCGAAAAGAATGAATCAGGGCGGTGGGCTTGGGTTTGGGCAGGACTGGGGCTGTGGAGCTGCCCTGAAGGGTCAGTTTAGACTGGATTGCTTGCTTTGTGTTGTCTCAGATAGTGGGCTATGGTGTAAGGCTGGTACAGTCTAGTAATAAATAAGTTCACTTTTTTTTTTTT
>NW_028079338.1:0-559 GCF_014824575.4 Sturnira hondurensis | reverse complement strand
TGAAAAAATATTGAGATATTGAAAGTGAATTGTATTAAAACTTACAGTACTTTGAGATTAAATATTCTCTTTGTACCCAAACCTGTATTAGGATTTCACTCTTATGACTTTAATAGAAACAAACTCAGATATATATATATAAATTACTGTCTGTTTCCACCTCTAGATCTTTTTTATTTTTTAATATATTTTATTGATTATGCCATTACAGTTCTATTCCCCCCCTCCATTCCCCTCCACCCTGCACACCCCTCCCCCACAATTCCCCCCTTTAGTTTATGACCACGTGTCTCAAGTTCTTTAGATTCTATATTTTTCCTACTATTCTTGCCCTCCCCCCTATCTATTTTCTACCTACTGTTTATGCTACTTATTTTCTGTACCTTCTCCCCCCTTCTCCTCCTCCCCCCACTCCCCTGTTGCTAACCCTCCATGTGTTCTTCATTTCTATGGTTCCACTCCTGATCTAGATGTCCTCTTGGTTTGCTTTTGTTTTAGGTGTGGTTCTTAATAACTGTGAGTTTGCTGTCCTTTCACTGTTCATATTTTTCGTCTTCTT
>NW_028079337.1:0-6140 GCF_014824575.4 Sturnira hondurensis | reverse complement strand
TAATTGCCTCAACTTTAATTCTGTCATGTATCTATATTACAAGATGACCAAATGGGATCTGAAGCAAGATAAAGGATTCAAGCTAATGACACCCACACCTACATTGGGTAGTCATGTCCCCCATGGAAGCTGGCACCACTTTTACCTGTCAATTAGTATGTAACTTCACCTCCATCCCACCAACTATGAGTCAGGACAAAGGACCTGGTGCCCTCGCCACCCAAGCTCTTTCACTCCCGCCTCAGCAAGACCTGTCCTCTTCCATGAGAACATATCAGTAATAAACCCTGCTTGCGTGCTAATACACTTGCTGATCTGCAATTCTTTACCACATTGACAAGGAGAACCGAGTTTCTCCTGTGACAGATGCACCCAATCTGTATGTGGCATTCATGAAGCCCGCAACTGTAATGCACTTTCCTTGTACCTGGGCTGCACAGGGCTTCATACATCACTGACACCACCTTGAAATTAGTACTTATTTGATCTTTAAACTTTTGTTTGTGAAGTGAACTCTGATGGGATAATGGGCATGCACAATATTGGTCGTTCCTGGCCACGCATTCACAGATAGTGTCCACAATGGCCCAGGAGCACGAAATTCCCATGGACCCAGTGGGTGGAAGTCCTACAAGACAGGGTGAGAACAGGGTAAACATCTACATCTGTATAAGCATAAGGAAGGGTGCCAAGAGCTCCCAGAAGCCACACTTTTCTTAGAACCAAAGCTGAGTTCAATACACAGAGATGTCAAACATTTAGTGAGGACCCTATCATACCCTGTCCTGCATTGAGGGAGACCTAAGCATGACCCACCTTGTTCCTGCTGGACTGGGTTCACCCAAGGGGGACACCCACCCCCGTGACCTAAAATGACCTTTCTGTCCTTCGAGTGCCAGGCTTGTGNAAATTGACATGTGCACTGACCAGCAGTGCCCACGGAGTTATGGATGATCAAGACAAATTCACACGGACTACCGAATCCTGTGGAGAAAAGGGGCAGGACACTCTAGGGGAGAGTGCTGCCTACCCTTTGCCTAGACAGGCTTATTTTTTTTTTACACAGGAATTCAGGTACCACTTAGTAATCATGGATAGGCAGTAAACAGTAGATAGTATAAAAAGAACCATTAGGGCTTCTCCTAAATCAGGTGGATCAACTAAAAGGCTATAAAACTGTGGGAAAATAAAAACATTTGACTAAAAGCATTCTTAGCAAAGCAGGTTTCACAGGATTGTTAAGAATTCTTTCTCTTGCCAGATTACACCGGATCCTGTGCTGGCTGGTAAAAGGTTGCACTGTCTTCCCCGTCACAGGTTTTCAGGCTTAAGTGGATTAGAGCCAGGAAGCACTATCTCCCAGAGGACATGGGAACTGGGCTACGTCAGAATAGCTGGGGTGGCGGGGCTGGGGGTGAGGGTCTATCACTGCCTCTTTGTTGCAGCTCCCCCCCACCACACACTGAGTCCCTCCGTGATGGCCTCCCAAGTGATCGAGTCTGGGTTAGGTTGCTCCCAGCTGTGAAGAGTCTTACCCACCATAGATCCTTGCCCATGCACTGGGGACAGGGGGATGAAGCAGGGGCAGCATCTGCTGCCAGAGACAAGCCTTGTCTCCTCAGTGGCTTGCATCCCGGAGGTCGCACACGCAGCCTTAAACGGTTACAATTCCTGAAACCAGGCAGAGCAGTTCCCAACAATAAAAATCCACTATTATTTTCTTTTATGCTTTTTTAAAGGATGGTGCACTTCTTGCGTTTTGTTTCTTTCCCCTGTTTCTCCCACCACCACCACAGCCCAGAGAGAACACTATACACTCAATATTCTATGCCTTTCAACATGGGCCATGGGAGAGGAGCAGAATCCTGGTGTAATGCTGGCATCATGACTGACACTGAACTACAGTGGGGCGGGGAACCCACAGACTGCCAGGTGATGGTCACCACGACCCCCACCCCTGCCAGGACAGACCCTGGAGCTTTCCCAGAAGGCTTTGTGATTCAAGATGAGTAGACAGCCCTGGCTGGTGTAGTTCAGTGGATTGAGCATGGGCCTGTGAAGCAAAGGTTCACCAGTTCAATTCCCAGTCAGGACACATGCCTGGGTTGCACGCCAGGTCCCCAGTAGAGGACACATGAGAGGCAATCACACATTGATGTTTCTCTCCCACTCTTTCTCCTTCCTTTCTCCCTATCTAAAAATAAATAAATAAAATATTTTTTTAAAAAGATGAGTAGACAGGTCTGTTTCCTCTCCCTCCCTTTCAGCAGCAAACCACATTCCTGATGTAGCTGCCAGCCTCCAAGGTGTCCCCCAAATCCATATGCTATCACCTGGACCTTGTACAGCCCCTCTTTCACACAACTGAGCTGATCTGTGTTGTGAAAATGGTGTGCAACTCTCAAAGCTAAGTCATAAACAAGCCCTTTTGTTTCAGCCTTGCTCACATAGTTCACATGATAGACCACCTTGTGCAGGGAGCTGGGTGTTTACACACCTCTCCCTCCTACCTGCCAGTGGCTGGCAGCCACCATCCTTGTTTTGAAGTGGAGGCTCCAAGGTGTGAGTGTAGCCTGACATATGCTGGATTCTGAGTCTTTTGTCCTTGACAGGCAGCCGAGATTACTGTCATGTCCCCATGACACCTGATATGCCTCAAGGCCATGCTAGCTGCACCTGCTGGCTTCTGAACTCCACAGGACACTGAGTGACGCGGATAGGGCAGGTCAATAGTCCTTGGTCAAAAGAAACAACAGTGGCTGAGGTGACAGGACACAATGGCCAATTGCTTCCATCACACCTTTGACTCTGACTACAGTGGTCACCGCAGCTGTAGCCAGTCCCACCTGGTTTATGTTCTGATTGTCTGCCCCCCAGGGTAAGGGGGCTGTGGGCTGGCTTGGGGACCACAGCTGGGCTGTTGAGGGGGTTACTCGCCCGAATGGTCAGCCACGAAGTTACTAAAGACAGCTTTTTAAAAAAAAATTTTTTTTACAGTAAGAGATTGTTAATCTCATCACCTGGAGAAAACTGTAACATTTTGAAATTTGCACTTTAAGATCTTCTCTTGCAGACTCTCATACTTGATGGGAATTGTTTGTTTGTTTTTCCTGATGATATGCAGTTACTGTTTTGAAAGGGTGAGTTTGGGAAATACAGAGAAAATAAAACCACCCATTATTCCATAATCCAGAAGGCACACCAATTAACAGAGGAAGTTAGAGCTTTCTGTTCATCACACACATGGGCACACCTGCAGTTTCCTTTACAAATGATACTGAGCCCCGTCTGACTTCCTCAGCATTCTCTTTCCCTTCCACATGTCTTTGACACCGTCCTTCACTTTCCACAGTTACACTGGGTCCCACACCGCTGGGTTGAGGTATCACCAACTCCCTTTGTTGGACAATGGTGTTTCTGGGAAGCATCCATATAGCACATGTCAGCCTAGTTCTGGTACAGATGTGAGTGTGCAGTGTGTGCAGTGCATTCAAGGCCCAGTGTCCTGCATTTAAGGGGAAAGCACACTCCACCTTCAGGCCTCACAGGATGTCAGCATCATCCTCTCAGCCTTGGTCTCCTGAGGAAGGTGTTTCGAAATCCTTGAGGGCATGGTGGGGTGGGGGCACTGCTTTCTGGGGAGCAGAGGAGAAACATCACGCTGAGTGGTGGCTCTCAGGTGGGACCACAGTCATTGTCCTCTGTGCCCTAGCCTATTTCTCTATGGTTTTGCAGCTTTTTGCTCAGGTGATGTTTTCTAATAAGGGTCCCCAAATGCCTCAGATGCTGTGGTTGCTAATGGAAAGTCAGGATGCAGCAAACCCAAGTCCCTCCCACAAGTCAGCATTGGCATGGGGAGTCACTGGGCTTACTGGACAGTTAGGCTTGTGCTGTGGTCTCTCTCCTGTTGTCCTTTTAGGAAGCTCTCTCTGGGCACCAGATGGGCTACTGATGTTCCCCAATGCCCCCCTTGGTCTCAAGAGGCAAAGGAGAGACGGCACTATCCCTCCCATCTACTTCCCAGAGAACGACTGAGGCCCAGTCCCAAAAGTGTAGGTCAGGAATTGACAGACCTAGGCAGGCCTAGGAGGAACGGAAAATCACCAGGCGGAAAACTGCACTGCGGGAAACTGCCTGCCGACCCTACCCAGGACGAACAGATGCTCAGCTAAGATTGGGGTCTGGGGTTGACCTACCCAGCATAACAGGATGCGGCTTTAACCTGAGGCTGAGTAGATGTACCAAGAACAATGGTCAGCAGAAACAGCACCCAGCCACCAGCTCTAGCTGATCAGACTCTGACACACCAATCAGTTACCCTTTGTGGGGTTTTGTGCTTAACAACCCTTCCCTAAGAACAACCAAGTGAATCTCAATCTCCTTTGGTTGGCCACACTTTCTCCACTGTCCCCCACTAATAAACCCTGCAACTTAGCTCACTGCTGTCTGTCTGGTTTTTTGAATGACTCCAACCTAACAGAAATGGCCAAGGGCAAGCTCTGATCTCATTCCAGGAGCGCTGTTGAGGGAATTCAGACTCGATGGGGACTGTTCTCTGCAGGTTCTGTTCCTGTGTCGTCTTTAGATCAAATTGAACAAGGACAAGAGAGTCCAAGTCTCCTACAGCATCGTTGGCCCAGGCGCTGACCTGCCTCCTTTCTTTTTTTTTAAGATTTTTAAATTTATCTTTAGAGGGGAAGGGAAGGAGAGAGGGAGAGAAATATCAATGTAGGGTTGCCTCTCATGCATCCCTTGCCGAGAACTGGCCTGCAACCCAGGCATGTGCCCTGACTGGGAATTGAACTGCGATCCTCTGTTTTGCAGGCCCGTGCTCAATCCACTGAGCTACACCAGCTAGGGCCCTTTCTTTTCCTTCATCCTCCCTCAAGGGCATTTTTTTTCCCATTGCTTTTACAGAGAGGGAAGGGGGAGAGAGAGAGAAACAGTGATGTTTCTCTCATACATGTCCTGACCAAGGGGATCAAACCCTCAACTTTTCAGTAACAGGACAATGCTCCAACCAACTGAGCATCTGGCCAAGGAAGGCAAACCTCCTTTGGTGTTTGTTGTAAGAAGGGAAAGTCAGTGGCTGCAGGTGACAACAACCCTGGATGGAGAGAAGTGATTGCACTGTTGCGAGTGTCTCCTGTGTGGCTTCAGGGGGGTCTAGAACCAGGGGTGACAGCCTCACTTCCTAAACACCCCAGACGTCCACTTGTCCTGTGAAGTCATTCATGACACATCTGTAAGCCCTTTTCACATTCCAGGGGCTGCACATGAAGGTTAAGAAGGTGGAGGTGGACAGGGCTGGGCACAGATCTGAGCTGTGTGCTTGTGGACAACATCTGGGCCTCAATGGGTGTGAAGGTTACATGGAAGGCCAGCCTCAGAGCTCAAAGTAGACAGCAGCAGCTGAAAAATAAATGAAACTGAAAATTCCGCATGAAAGTACATTCAGATGGGCTGATTTCCTGTCCCCTTCACCTGCCAGTGGCAGCCACTGCTGTTTTCTCCCCCTTTTCCTTCCTTTTCTGACATCATGATGGCTCTGTCCCCACAGCACCAGCCAGCACCAACCATCTCCAGATAACACCATGAGGGGAACAGCCACCTCAGGTCCATTCATGGACCAAACTCCAAAGTCTTGGTTTAAGCAACCAGGACTCACTCCCCTCACCCAGCTTTCCCCTCTGGCTTGTGAGGCCAGTGTCCAGACAGGATGCCCCTGACATTGCCAGGGAAAGAGGGATGAGTGTCTGGGAGCAGTGGCACAGGTTGGGGGATCAGACCTGGGACGGTCACATGCCCTTCCCTCAGGTCACTGATAGTTTCATGTTAGTGGGGGACAGTGTTCCCACAGCTACAGCAGTGTCAGAAAGAGCTCTAAATCTTTCCAAATGAGTGAACAAATAACCATGAAATTGCTGCAGTGATGCAGTGGACTACACGGCTGTGTCACTTTACAGGCAGTATTACCATCTGCACGGTGAGGGGACTGAAACAGGAGCACGTTGCATTATAGATTTCTGTGCTAATTTTGTAGCCATGCTGGTTGTCAGCTGTTGAGATATCAACTCCCCTCCACAAATCCCTGCAGGCGCCACCAGGATGCACTTCACAGCAATGGACACAGTTGCCCA
>NW_028079335.1:0-1002 GCF_014824575.4 Sturnira hondurensis | reverse complement strand
AGAGGCTCACCACCACCAATCACTAGGGAAATGCAAATCAAAACCACAGTGAAACGCGTGTCACACCCAGCAGGACGGTGAGGATGTGCAGAGACCAGCCCACGCACTGCTGTCGGAAATGCGTGATGGCGCAGCCTCGGCGGAAACGGTGTGGCAACCCCTCCAACAGTGAAAGAGTTACCATTCGACCCAGCAATTCCCCTTCTGGGGTTCTACCCAGACAAAGAGGATTTGAAGAGATACTTGCACACCCACATTCACGGCAGCGTTATTCACAGGAGCTAAAAGGTGGAGGCCACCCAAGAGTCTACTGATGAATGAATGGATAAGCAAAATGTGGTATATACACAGTGGAATGTTATTCAGCCTTAAAAATAAACTGAGTTCTGCAATATTCTACAATGCAGATGAGCCTTGAGGACATCACGCTAAGTGAAATAAGCCAGTTACAAGAAGACACATACTGCCCTGGCTGGTGTAGCTCAGTGGATTGAGCACGGGCCGGCGAACCAGAGGATTGAGGTTCGATTGCCACTCAGGGCACATGCCTGGATTGCAGGCCGGTTCCTTGCAGGCCAACTACCAGCAGGGGATGCCCGAAAGGTAACCATACATTGATGTTTCTCTCCCTCTCTCCTTCCCCTCTAAATATAAATAAATAAATAAAATCTTTAAAAAAAAAAAAAGAAGAAGACACATACTGTATGCTTTCATTTTTATGGGCTATCGAAAGTATCCAAAGTCATAAAGACAGAAATCGTAGTGGGGGTCGCCAGTCTCAGGAGAGACGTTGGGGAGTCGTTGGCTGATGAGTAAAAGCGTCAGACTGACAGGATGAAAGGATTCACGGGGACGGATGGTGGTGACGGCTGTACCACAGAGTGAAGGGATTTAACACCACAGAACTGCATACCTCAAAGTGGCTCAGATAGGAAATTGGGTATTTTAATACAATAAAAAACAAAGAAAAAATGAAGTGTTTTCCTTGGAAGCATTTCTAGG
>NW_028079334.1:0-1187 GCF_014824575.4 Sturnira hondurensis | reverse complement strand
CTGTCTAAAGTAGTTTCATTTTCATGAGGCGAAGGCATACAAGAACTAGAGTGAGGTTGGAAATGAGCGAGGCTGGGGCTGGTGGTAGATTAAGTGGGTAACCCTCTCCAGCAGAGAAGGAACTCTTTATTTAAGGGAAGAGTGAACACCTAAGGACAGAAAAGTTCTAGAAAAAGAATTGACAAACTTAACCTGTAAAGATTCACAGAGTAAATATTTAGCCTTTGTGGGCCATAGTGCTTGCCACAACTATTTAACTCTGTCACTGTAGTGTGAAAGTAGTCACAGACAATTCATAAATAAATGGATGAGTTGCAGTCCATTTACGGATGGATCCGCTTTATTTACGGATGCTAAAATTTGAACTTTACACAATTTTCTGTGATTTAAAGTATTTTTCTTCTTCATTTTTAAAAAAAAATAATTTAAAATAGAAAAGATATTCGTAACTTACAGACTATACAAAAATGGGCAGCAGGCTGCATTTGGGCCACTGGTTTGTAGTTCAATGACCTCTGTTCTAGATCAAAGATAATTCCTGACTTCCTAATAAATGATCTACCATTATCAACCTCAATAGAAGCTCTATGAGAAAAAGTGTATCTCGACGGAAGGATAAGAATGAAGGAATCTGTAAAGAGTTTTCTAGTACAAGGCTCACAGGAGGTAAAAGGAAACAACATGGGGTGAGAAAAGTAACTATTAAAAATATTTAGTGAAGAGACAAAGGCTGTTGAGTGAAAATAGATGGGAGCTAATATATTGGATTAAAATTAGCAGAATAAAGAACTGGAGACCTCAGTTATATGAAAGGAAATATTAAAAACTGTTAAAGAAATTAAATTACTAGAAGTATATAAAAATAACTAAGATGAAAAATAATAGCAGTCATTACCATCATCATCACCCTGCTATGAGAGGCAGTTTATAAAAAAGATAAGAGCATGAGCGTGGGCCTGCAAACCAAAGGATCGAGGTTCAATTCCCAGTCAGGGCACATGCCTGGGTTGCAGGCCAGTTCCCAGCAGGGGACGCACGAGAGGCAACCATACATTGATATTTCTCTCCCTCTCTCCTTCCCTTCCCCTCTAAAGATAAATAAATACATAAAATATTTTTAAAAAGATAAGAGCAAGGATTTTAGACTCTGACTACCTTTCAATTTTTTCTACTGCTTACTTTGGACA
>NW_028079333.1:0-766 GCF_014824575.4 Sturnira hondurensis | reverse complement strand
TTGGCCCCCAAACACATATTTCACCAGCATTCATGGCTAGTATAGGAAGCTCTGACAGTCAAAATAGTTAATAACCAGTATGGCATGAGCACTGACAATTATTATAGACACTAGTCATAACAATTTGTATAACCATACGGATGGATACCAGCAGTGCATCAGCTCTGGTATACGCACACAGTCAGCCACATTTTCTCCTTCCTGCCACTGGTTCCCAGTCTTATAAACCCCACCACATGACCGGAAATTCTTCCCTTTGGGCTCTTTTTTATACTGTGGCCGCATCAATGCCCATAATACAATAGGTGTCATTATGTTTTTCCTGGGAATCACACAGCCCTTCATGGCTCCTGGAACAATATGCCACCCCACCCCTCAAATTTTGGGGCATTTCCATGTTTTCAGTTTACAAGCAGAAGGAAATTATAGTTTTATCACCTCCTCTTCCCCCATCTAAGGCATGGACAGATCCACTAAACCCCACTTAATTACTCTGAAACTCTCTACCCTATATATCCTATATTCTTGTTCTATGGTCATATTACATAGTTGCATATTACTTGAAAGGCTTAAAAAGTAATACGGCCATGGAGATATGGTAGAAAAACCAAAAATGGCATGAGATAGAATTTTTGTTACCTTTAAGTTATAATAGAAAGAAAATTCCTGTTAACAGTGAGATCATATGGTATTTGTCTCACTGTTAACAGGAATTTAAACAACAAAACAAACAAGCAAGCAAAATATGACCAAAGACACTGAAATA
>NW_028079332.1:0-632 GCF_014824575.4 Sturnira hondurensis | reverse complement strand
CCAGGCTGGAGCGGCGGGTGCCGTGGATGGAGCACCAGTGGGTGGAGCAGGAGGGCGCACGGTTTTGGGAGGAGCAGACGCGGGAAATGCAGCACAACGCACAGCGGAGCAGAGCCAACCTGAACCAGCTGCGTGCGCACGGCCACCAGAGTGCACATGGTGAGCCCCGCGCATACCGGCCCGGGCACCTCCCCCATCCCCATGGACGGGCCGGGGTCGCCCCAAAACTGTTGGACCCGCCGGTATCCCGACCACGGAACAGCCCGGGAGTATTTTCACTTGGATTCATTTCGGTTTAGGGTTAATCACCAGGACAGTGGGGAGGGCGGGACTGTCCTACCTGCCTGGGTAAGTAGCCTGTGCTGACTGCGGGGCGGGGTCAGGGTCGCCCACTTGGCAGGAAATGACGGGCTGCGACCTGGGGTCGGAGGGGCGCTTCCTGCGCGGGTTCAGTCAGTTCGCCTACGAGGGCACCGACTTCCTCGCCCTGAACCGGGACGTACCATCCTGGACCCGGGCCTCGGGGATCAGTGGGAGCGACGTTGTGCGGGTCCCTGACGCGGACGTTCGGAGGGTCTTCCTGGAGGACACGTGTGTGCGTCGCCTCCACCTGTTCCTGGAGCAGGGGAAGT
>NW_028079331.1:0-595 GCF_014824575.4 Sturnira hondurensis | reverse complement strand
ATCTCTCTTCCAACATGCACCATGTTCATAAATGGTATGTACAAAAGGATGCTAGATAAATCTTATAAATATGTTAACTCTCTCTAAATTAATATGCCACTGTATTGCAAATTCAATCAAAATTCCAACAAGTTTGTTGGAGGCTATAAACATATGTAGATGGCTAGAGAGAGTGTATATGGACACAATTGTTATGGATTTGCATTTGTTGATATCTAGAAAAATCATGATGGTCATGTTGTGTGATGCAGAATTTCTTTTTTAAAAAATATTTTATTTATTTATCTTTAGAGGGGAAGGGAAGGAGAGAAGAAGAGAAATATCAATGTATGGTTGCCTCTCATGAGTCCCCTTCTGGGCACCGGCCTCCAAGCCAGGCATGTGCCCTGACTGGGAATTGAACCGGGATCGTGCGGTTCACAGGCCCCCCTGCTCAATCCACTGAGCTACACCAGCCAGGACTCAGAATTTCTTTATTTCTTTTTGTAATGTGTCTACCTTAGTGGAACACACACACACACACACACACACACACACAGATGTTCATGGTGCAATGTTTCTATTATTTCAAAGAAAATCTAAATGCTTACCAATA
>NW_028079330.1:0-2071 GCF_014824575.4 Sturnira hondurensis | reverse complement strand
GTTTTAAAGGATTTTATTTATTTTTAGAGAGGGGGGAAGGGAGGGAGAAAGATAAACAGAGGAAACACTGTCATATGAGAGAAACATCAATCAGTTGCCTTTCGTAAGTGGCCTGACCAGGGACAGAATCCGCAACCCAGGCATGTGTCCTGACTGGGAATCAAACCAGAAACCTTTCAGTTTGGTGGCCCAACACACTAAGCCACACCAGTCAGGGGTATATTTTTCAATTACTTTGTTTCAGTGAGTCATCTGTTTTCTGCTGGGACCCTGACTGGTATGTTTTCCAGTAAAGAGTGGAAGAGTTCTATGCCTCAGGTTTGTAAATCTACAGCCTCATGGTACTATGTCAAGGCAGATAGAGTTGCCTTTTGGTTTAAAAGAAAACTGTAGGTGTAAATATTTTTGTGAAAAAAACAGTATGTGAAATGCTATGAAAACAATTCTGACTTTAAAAGATTCTCTTTAGGAAAATTCTCTACTCTTTGGAAAAATGAAGTTTGGATGGATATGTAGTTTTGCCTTTGAGATGGTACACATCAGTAAAAGTAAATTCAAAAGAATGAGAGCAGGCAGATGGACAGCATCAAACTCTTGTGACTGTGGCAGGGGCAGGAACAGAGCAGCAAAAAGACCCAGAAAGAGCAGAGACTAAGGAATTGGAGGGTGGGATCAAATCTGAGCTCTTAGCTTTTACCCTGCAGCTCTGTGCCCTTAACCAACTTGCTCCATGTCTCTAAGCATTGATGCTTTTGTCTTTAAGAACTTTGTTGAAGAATTATTAAAACAATGAAATGCTAAGTACTCCGTAAGTTTTCCTTTCATCCTTGCTAGATCCTATGCCATGTAGTATATGGGCACTTTCATGAATTTATCGTATGAATCTAGGACCATTGTTTTACCTTTGTGTGTTCATGCCTGCTTCTATGAAAAAATGATCATGCTCAATCAGATGATTTCTGCATTCCATCTAATACATATATTTGTATATTGACTGGGTAGTACATGTCCATTTAAAATTGTTACCCAAGAGCCCTGGCCAGTATGGCTCAGTTGGTTGGAATATCATCTCATAACCAAAAGATCACTGGTTTGACTCCTGATCGGGGCATATATGTAGGTTGCAGGTTTGATCTTTGCTCCAGGCACATATAGGAAACAACCAATTGATGTTTCTCTCTCATGTCAGTGTTTCGCTCTCTCCCTTCCTCTCTTTCCTCCTTCTCACTCTAAAAGCAATGCATCAATGTCCTCAGGTGAGGATTATTGAAAAATGCTTCCCATAGAATAATCAGTGAAAGAAAAATCCCCCTTTACTCCAGTTTTCTGAGTCCTCCTATACCTCCCACTGGGTCCATCACAGTTGCTTGTAACTTGTACATTTTTAGACAATCTTTGCATGTATGGCACCTGTGGATACAGACATAGGATCTTGTCCTTGTTTTCAAAGTCTTAGAAAAGCTGCTTTAACATGTATTTGTTACTGAAAATTAATTAGATAAGGAGGGAATGGGGAGGATTACTGTGATAAAGAAATGAATAAAAAAAGCAGGAAACATGTATGTGAATGGTGGTGGGTAGCCTAGAAGAGGGAGAGATAAAGGAATCCTAGGAAACCAAGGGGGCCTCAGCTCTTGTTTTGATCTCTTGCTGAGCAGCCCAGAACACGGCTCACAGCAAGAATTGTTTTTTCTCATCTCTTACCTCTAACTTGATTTTTATGACAACATTCTTCATATGGATGTTTTCTATCTAATTCATATGTTTTACTACTGTATATTATTTTATTTTTCATATTATGAATAATACTTGCTTACTACATTTATTCAATAAATTTTTCCATTTTTCCCTAATTAGGATACATCCTTAGGTAATCACTGAATGACAAAGATTCTTGAATTTTATTGTAAATTCCCTCTAGAAGGTGTATTTGCACTCACTGGCAACATAAACATATTCACATGGTCTGCTCTTGGCCAGCACTTGGGAAAAATTATTACCTTTCATTTTGGTTGTCGAGTTGTCTCCTCCCTTCATATCTTTTTCCCCTCTACTTTGTAAATTACTTGTG
>NW_028079329.1:0-620 GCF_014824575.4 Sturnira hondurensis | reverse complement strand
TAAAAGTGAAAGGATGGAAACAAATTTTCCAAGCAAATGGACAAGAAAAAATGCCCGGGTAGCAATTCTCATATCAGACAAAACAGACTTGAAAAACAGGGCCATAAAGAGAGACCCAGAAGGTGACTTCATATTACTCAAGGGAAGAATCCACCAAGAAGACATTAACATCGTAAATATATATGCACCCAACTTAGGAGCACCGAAATATATACAGAAAATGCTAGAGGACCTCAAGAAAGATATTGGCAGCAACACAATTATAGTAGGGGATTTTAACACCCCACTGTCAAAAATGGACAGATCTTCCAAACAAAATATCAACAAAGATATTGCAGCATTAAACGACACTCTAGATGAAATGGACTTAATTGATGTATATAGAACCCTTCATCCCAAAGAAGCCAAATACACATTCTTTTCAAATGCACATGGAACATTTTCCAAGATAGACCACATGATAGGACACAAAACGAGACTCAACAAATTTACGAAAATAGAAATCATACCAAGCATTTTCTCTTATCACGGGGAACTGAAATTGGAAACTAACCCCACAGGAAAAAACCCCAAACACCCCAAATCATGGAGACTGAATGGTATGCTATTAAACAACAAAT
>NW_028079328.1:0-642 GCF_014824575.4 Sturnira hondurensis | reverse complement strand
ATTGGTTAGTCCAAGGAGGATGAAGTGTGTTACTTCTGTCCTGTTCTCCATTAATGCTGTTTGGGAATCATAAGATGTCCTGTAACAGTGAGAAATAAAGAAAAACAGTGGCCAGTATAAAGAAAATTGCAGTGAAATTAAAATGTGTAAATACCATGTGCATTATTTCATTAACACTATGTACTGCAATATTATCTTGATCTAACATTAAGAGCTTTAGATATAAATGTGTGTATACAACAGGTAGTATTATAATTTTTATTTTACCATTAAAATTAAGAATGTGAGAGATTAAATGATATTCTACAGTTATACAACTGGCATGAAGAAGATTCACGATGCAAAGGTGAAAACCAGTCTCAACCCAATCAAATTCTGTGTGCAGTTAGCTGCCCTGTTCTCAGTATATTTAAAGGTGCAGGCAATAATAAAAATGATAGCATGGGGGAAAGGTTGAACTACGGTCAAATCTTGTTAATTCATTAAGTTTCCTCTGTAGTTTAACGGATGGTCACTTCACACTTATGCTTTTGTTCAACCTCCAGTAGGAGACAAATTAATAGTGCACAAGATGAGTTTACAACCCTATCCAATCACTTATTTTGCTTTTAATCCATCTTCTTCAGCGAAGCAGCAGGGAAT
>NW_028079327.1:0-503 GCF_014824575.4 Sturnira hondurensis | reverse complement strand
AGAGGTCGCTGGTTTGATTCCTGGTCAGGGCACATGCAAGAGACAACCATCAGTGTTCTCTCACTCCTTGATATTTCTCTCCCTTTCTTTCTCCCTCTCATCCCCTCTCTCTAAGGATAAATAAATGAAATCTTCTTTTAAAAATGACTAGACCAGCAAAGCTTTCATTTAGAATGGAAGGGCAGATAAGTGCTTCTCAGTTAAGATCAAATTCAAGGAGTTCATTATCACCAGGCCCTTATTATATGAAATGTTAAAGGGACTTATCTAAGAAAAAAGAAGATGAAAAATAGGAACAGTGAAAGGACAGCAAACTTACAGTTATCAACAACCACACCTAAAACAAAAGCAAACCAAGAGGACATCTAGATCAGGAGTGGAACCATAGAAATGAAGATCACATGGAGGGTTAGCAACAGGGGAGTGGGAGGAGGAGAGAGGGAGAAAAGGTACAGAGAATAAGTAGCATAGACAGTAGGTAGAAAATAGGCAGGGGGGAGGGC
>NW_028079326.1:0-555 GCF_014824575.4 Sturnira hondurensis | reverse complement strand
AAAGCTGCGTGGTTTTCCCTTTCACCTGGCCAAGAGGGGGGTCTGCACTCTGCTGAAACTGCTTGGCTCTCCCTCCTAATGGTTACAGGGGTCTACATCTGTCCAAAACAGTGTGGCTCTCCCCCTCACCTGGCCAAGAGGGGGTCTTCACTCTGCTAAAGCCACATGCCTCTCTTGCAGGCACTCTCTCCGAGAAGCAGCCCCAGTTCCAGCCTGGGTAGCAGCCACTCACTTCTCCCTGGCCCAAAACTTGGCCACAGCTATTTAACATATCTATGAAACCAGTTAAAGGTTATAGATATGTTAAAAGACCATTCCAGAGGTTAGCTGCAATGCAAAACAGCTCTCAATGGCCCTGCTCCATTTGTCCCTTCCCCCAACTGACACTTGAGGGCAGGGGTGAGGACATCTTAATATTTCCTCCAATATTCCTGTACACTTTGAGTTCTCGACACCATTCTGATACAGGGTGCAGCCAAGGGGGGCCCCAGAAAAGATTTGGAATGGTGTCTAGAACTCAAAGTGTACAGGAATATTGGAGGAAATATTAAGATA
>NW_028079325.1:0-1146 GCF_014824575.4 Sturnira hondurensis | reverse complement strand
AGGGAAACACTTCACACTGCGGATAACACACAACCTTCTGCAGCAGTGCCAGCAAAGGATACTTCTACACAATTGGTAGAGACTTATGTGGGAAACCCTATTGCCAAGGAAGGAAGGAAGGGAAATGCTTCACTCAGCAGATATCACACCACCTTCCGCAGCAGTTGCCAAGGAAGGAAGGAAGGGAAATGCTTCGCTCAGCAGATATCACACCACCTTCCGCAGCAGTTGCAGAAAAGGATACTTCTACACAATTGTTAGAGACTTATGTGGGAAACCCGCTTCCTACGAAATGTCCCTATTGACCAGGAAGGAAGAAAGTGCAAATGCTTCACTCTGCAGATAACACAGCACCTTCCGCAGCAGTGCAAGAAAAGGATACTTCCACACAAAAGTTAGAGACTTATCGGGGGAAACCCGCTTCCTACGAAATGTCCCCATTTACAGAAACGAATAAACGGAATATGCCTAACTCTGCAGATAACACGACATCTTCCCCAGCAGTGCCAGCAAAGCATTCTTGTACACAAGGGATAGAGACTTATCGGGGGAAACCAGCTTCCTACGAAATGTCCCTATTGCCAAAGAAGGAAGCAAGGGAAACGCTTCACTCTACAGATAACACACCACCTTCCGCAGCACTGCCAGCAAAGGATACATCTACACAAGGGGTAGAGACTTATCTGGGAAACCCGTTTCCTACAAAATTTGCGCGTTGCCCAGGAAGGAAGAAAGGGCAAAGGCTTGACTCTGCAGATAATACAATACCATCCCCAGCAGTGCCAGAAAAGGATATTTCTACACAAGTGGTAGAGACTTATCTGGGAAACCCGCTTCCTACGAAATGTGCCTATTGCCGAAGAAGGAATAAAGGGCAAACCCTAAACTCTGCAGATAACACTGCACCTTCCACAGCAGTGCCAGAAAAGGATACTTCCACACAAAGGTTAGAGACTTATCGTGGGAAACCCCCTTCCTACGAAATGTGCCTATTGCCCAAGAACGAATAAAGGGCAAACATTTAACTCTGCAGTTAACACAACACCTTCCCCAGCAGTGCCAGAAAAGGATACTTCTCCACAAGGGGTAGAGATTTATATTGGAAACCCGTTTCCTACGAAATGTGCCTATTGCCCAGGAAGGAAG
>NW_028079324.1:2358677-2373260 GCF_014824575.4 Sturnira hondurensis | reverse complement strand
GTGTCTCTGGAGGGATCGCCCCTGCGCAGGTTAAACTTGGCCAATAAATTAACATCTTTGAATCCCTGCAAGTCTCCGACATTTGTTCTCGTGGTTGGTGGATCTAACACAAAACAACTTTCAATGGCCCTGCTCCATCTGTCCCTTCCCCCAACTGATACCTGGGGGGGGGGAGGTGAGGACATCTTAATATTTCCTGGATACCCTGAGCTCTGGACCCCATTCCAAATCCTTTTTCTGGGGCCCCCCTCTTGGCTGTGCCCTGTTACAAACGTACATTCATAGAATATATTTTGGCTATTTTTCCTTGTTACTCTGGCTCTCTTAATTTTGTTATTAGACCAGCTAAACAATTTAGAAGGCAGTAGGAAAATAATGTTTTTGCATTTCCACAAAATTCTTAATTCCCTTTCAACAGTCTCTTTTAAAATCAAGTAACACATTTTTGTTTTATTTTCAACTTGATGTCATTTCTACACGGGACTATTTTAATCATTCTGACCATTTTTATGGCACACTGGGTCTGCCATATGGAAGGACACAGGCATCGGGTCCAGACCTCCCGCATCACTGATACTGATCTTCAATTTTGGAAGATTCCGCCTATGCGAAGTATGTTTCTCTTAATGGTGGAATTTTCCTATTTGGATATATCTCCAGATCTAATTGTTTAATTTAATTTTCATATGATAGAAAGAAATGAACTCCATATCACCAGGAGTTTTTAAATTTGAATTCCTCTATAGGGTTATTTTGAAGGACCTGGGGGCGGAAGTGGGGTGGTGGGGGAGGAAACCTTTTGTACAAAATGACCACTGACATTCTAAGGTTCATCATCATACATGAATATGTCTTAAACTACTAAGTAGTTAAATATCTAAAAATGACAAAGGGAGACCATTTTGATCAGTATAAATTATCAAAGTACCAAAATAAAAGCAAAATGTCTAATAGTCATTACTATTGAAACTGATAGTTCAGACTATTGCAGATACTGCAGCGGAGTTTAAAATGTAAACTTTTCTGGAAATCTACAGTCTCTCCCTTTAAAAAATTCATAGCCATTGATGCATAAACTCAAAGTCTAGACCTAAACAAATGAACAGATATATAGGCAAAAATCATATTATGGTATTGATTATAGCAAAAATGGAAGTATTTTTAAAAATGCAGACGCAATGCCAAATCAGGAATGCTAAATATATTTTTCCACAAATGGATATTATATTACACAAACATAAAAATCATACTTAAGCCCTGGCTGGTGTGGCTCAGTGGATTGAGTGCCAACCTGTGAACCAAAGGGTCACTGGTTCGATCCCCAGTCAGGGCACAGGTCTGGATTGTTGGCCAGGTGCCCAGTGGGAGACGTGCAAGAGGCAACCACACATGGATGTTTCTCTCCCTCTCTTTCTCCTTCCCTTTCACTCTCTAAATATAAATAAATAAAATCTTTCAAAAAATTGTAGTTAAAAATATTTACACTACTTAACATGATTATTATAATATTAGAAAAAGACAGAATATGATGAAGACAATCCATAAGAAAAATGACTAAGAAGAATTTCTTTAAAGTGTTAATGTGAATTAACTTGGAAATGATAGTTTGTGGGTGATTTTTAGATATCATTTATAATTGTTTCAGTTATTGACAATGAACAGCCATGACATTTACCAAAGCAAAACAATTAGTCAGTTACAGTTCACCTGTAACTTGTACAGACCCAAAGGATTTATTGAGTGACTTCCTTTTTTCTCACATAGCACCCCCATGATTTCTCTTAGAACCTTGAAATTACCACACATTATTTCCAACCCATGGAATAATTCAAGGTGGGTTTGGACACAATCCTTTTCAATCTTCCTATGAGGGTTACATTTTCATGTCAAGTTGAGTGGCCATGGGGTATGGGAATACACAATGAGTAGTGGGAGAAGTTACTTGCAAATATCAGCTACAATTACGTGACCACGTACAGACAAGACTGTACTTGTCATGAGGCTTTCCTCCTTATTTTGTTATAAATGTTTGTATATGTGTTTTTCATATCTTTCCTGTTTTTGTTTTCCTTCCTGTCTCTACTCCTTTATCATGTAACATAGGATGTATTAATTTCATATTTTGGTATTTAAGTATTGTTAATTTAACATAAAATGGTATTTGCATTCAATACTATTTTAATTTAAATACTATTGAAATTATGGGATATCAAGGAGAAGAGTCAATGTCACTCAAAGACTTCAACTCCTCTTCTGGGGAAGAGGTAAGTAAATTTTCAGTTGCTTTTTCAGATAGTTGTATCTCGTTAGGCAGAACTCTGACCTTGCTATTGTCTTTATTTGGAGATTCCTGGTTTAAGGAGTTGTGTATATGGGCTAAATTGACAAGGAGTAGACTGATTAGTGGTGGTAAATTTTACCTGTCAGTTTCAGTGGTGATATAGCACTCAGATTAAACTTTATTCCTCGGTGTGTCGGGGCTGTTTCAGGATTAGATTAGTATATAAATTAGTGAGCTGAGTAAATTGGCCTCTCCAATGCGGTTGGCCCAAGCTAATCCCCTGAGGGCCTGAATAGAATAAAAGTCTCAGAAAGGAGGGATGCTTCCCTTTTCCCCTTCCACACCAAGCCAGCACAGTCTTACTCAGATCTCTGACCCTCTCACTGGGACTGTCCATTTCTTAGGCTTTGGGATTCAGGCTGAACTACATCCTCAGCTTTCCTGTTCTCCAACTCGCATAGGGCAAATTATGTGTCTCCTCGGCCTTCATGATCACACCAGTCAATTCCTTATATCCTGGTTGTGTTTCTCTGGAGGAACTTGATTAATACATTTGCTTCTGAGGTAATATTTCTTATTTGTAAGTGTGAGGTCAATACATGGTTCTGCCACCACTGGTGATGAGGGTTGGCCAAGGGTCCCTGGCCAGAAGGAGTGTATGTTATTTTGGGAAGGGACTGTAACCACCACCTTATCTCCTTTTGGGAGCAGCAATCTAGTCCTGTGACTGCTTCTTGACCGTTTCCTCCAGCATGTGCATGCTGAGATAACGGTAGCTCTAGTAGCATTGTGCAACCCGGACCCGTGCTGCCTTTGTCTGGGACCCCTTCCAGAGGTGTCAAACCTTTTGGCATCTCTGGGCCACACTGGAAGAAGAAGAGTTGTCTTGGGCCACACGTTAAATACGCACGCACTAACAAAAACTAAGAAATCTCATCATGATTGAAGTAAATTTACAATTCTGTGTTGGATTGCATTCATAGCCATCCCCGGGCCACATGCAGCCTGTCGGTCGCAGTTTGGAAACCCGTGCACCTTATAATGAGCCTCAGATTGCAGGAGGTGCAGTCTGTCTCACACCCACCTACCAACGTTGGGGCTTTCTTCTGTAATGTGAGCAATAAATAATATGCCCACATCTGCTAGTCCACCAGGTGGATTTTTCAGAATATCACGAACACTTAAATGGCTCCCCAGTTTGGGGATTCTGCGCTACAATCAGTGTCAACAACAGGATGTTCCAGAAAATATCCCTGTTGGGTAGACTGCCTGTGATAATACGCCCGTTCAGAGAGGCCAGGAGGAAACGCTGGGAATAGCAGGGAGAGTCCCAGGGCGGTGCACAGTATTGGGGGGATACCCAATGCTCCTGCAGGCCTTACAGAGGACCGCATGGGGAAAAAGGAAGAAATAGCTGAAGCAGAATTATGGCAGTTAGAGGGTGAGCTTAATTTATAGAGAAAAAAAGGCAATGAGATTCTAAGGCTAATCCTAGTCCCTTCTGGAAATTTTGCCTTTGCTTTAGATTTTGCTGTTGCTTTGGAAAGGAGTGGCTTCTGTTACATTTTAGACTAATTAGAATTGTTTTGTTAAAGATCTAGTAAAGGGGGTAAGATTTATAAAATGTATTTATGACTTTGTCAATCTAAAGAGAGCTCATCGCTTATGTTTAAGTTAGAGAAAAATATATGACTTTAGTAATAAAAGGTGTAAATGATGGAAATATGTTTTGAAGGAAATAAAAGTAGATGGTCCTAATTTCTGGGCGAGTTAAAAGAGACTAGGAAAGTTGCAGGACTATACAAAGGGGAGAAACATAAAGACATGCAAATGAGAACATCTTGTGCTTTTTGTACCCAAATTAGTAAGTCAAATTATGTGTATAGCCTTTATGTGTTCAGCCTTCATGTACATGGTCTTTAAGTGATATGTGTCTGTCTGTGCATTACATGTGATGCATGTTCCGCTTCCAGGTGGCATACTTAGGGTGTCATATTTTATTGGCTTAAAGAAAGTAAACACTTATAGAAATGAAGCAGGATCCTGTGGTCTGGAAAAATCATTTGATGTGAAAAGTGGTTTTAAGTTTAATTAATGTCTTTTGAAGTTATTTCTACAAAAAGTGTGTTGTTTTACAAAAGGTTTACGTTATACTCTTTGGTTAAGTTTGTGTGACAGCTTTGCCAAAGTTTAAATTTTAAGAGAGGTTTTTAACTGAGAAATGACTTTGAGTTATTCCAACGGGCCTCCGGAATACCTCAAGAACTTGTTCTCCCTTTTTTATAAAAGAGAAGTTTTGGAATCAATTAGGCCTGTTTAACGTGCTTCAAGTACTTGAGAAGCTTTGTCAAATAAAGAAATAATAAGCACGTTCTATTTGTAGACCCATATGTTTATCTTCCAGAGATTATATAAGTTCTAATATACTTCTATTCGTATTTTCAGTTGTTACCTTAAGATGTTGTTGCAGGAAAGCAAACTGCTTTGTCAATTGCATTATACTAAACTCTGTAACCATGTCATTTTACGTCCTGTCATTTGTAAATAGTTAATGTTTTGCTCCGTTGTATTTGCAAAAATACATTATGTCTTGGGAGGGGTTCGTGGAGAAGACTAATTTGTTGGGGACTGCGTATTTCTGAGAATGGATTTCAATCATATCTTTGAATTGAGTGAAAATTGCTGTAGTTTTGTGAAATGACTGGATTTATAGAGGTGATTGCAGATGATCAGGATAAAGAGAAATTAATTATGGGACATAATAAACTGTAGATAATTGTGGCTTTTATAACTCGTTGTTGAAAATACTGCTAATTTTTCATCATTTGTTTTCCAGACATAAGAAAACTTTCTGTTGCTTAAAGCAGTTTGGTAAAGTATGTTCTCATGAGCAATACTGAGGCATTTATATATTTTTCTCTCTACCGGATCCCTCTGGAATTTGGAAGCTCTTAATGAGTATTATTCTTTCCATTGCAATATATTCATTTGTATAAATTCAATAGTAATCTGGTTTCTCCATAACAGAACAAATGAAGCCACTTTTCCATTGCGATTTTATTAACTAAGACTCTGACTGGAATGTCATGCCTGAAGGAGGCATGCCTGGAGTCTGGTTGTTACCAGAAAGCCTTGAGGAAGTGTGATTGACTTTTGAAGCCAATTGGAGAAATGGCCTGGTACCATGCTTGGCTGTGTGGTTCATTGTAGGAGACCATTCTGTGGCATAGGCACAGCCCCCAGTTTAGGCAAACAAACATTTACTGCAAAGTAACTTCCTAAAATCCATGCTAAACCTTCCAAGGACCAGTGTAACCGGTTAGGCCACTTTTGCCCTTTTCATTTGTAAATATCCTAAATATCCCTCTTCTGTGATCTGATTAGCAGCATTTGCTCCTTTGTTTTCTGTAAAAGGTAACCACCTAAAGCCAACCTGTGCATAGTAAATGAGGACCATAATGTAATGTGCCAAGAAACCCAATAAAGGCTGGTCACAGAAAGGACTGCAGCTTTTGCTCCCCTTGAGAGAAAAGCCATGCTGTCCCTTTTCCTCCACTGGATTCAGTAGTCTGTGCAAATATCTCATTTCGTCCATAATGATGCAAACACTGTGGGCTGGTGTCCACATCAGCTCATGGTAGTCTTTCCAGGTAAGGGGTGAAAATTGCTTTTTTTAAAAAAAAATATTTTATTTATTTATCTTTAGAGGGGAAGGGAAGGAGAGAGGGAGAGAAATATCAATGTGTGGTTGCCTCTCGTGAGTCCCCTGCTAGGAACTGGCCTGCAACCCAGGCATGTGCCCTGACTGGGAATCGAACCACGATTGTCTGGTTTGCAGGCCTGGGCTCAATCCACTGAGCTACACCAGCCAGGGCTGAGATTGCTTTCTTGAAAGATGGCAAGGAGGAACCTCAATGAACTATGGGAACCTCAAGGACTGGAGGAATGTAGGCACTGCAGGTAAAGCTTGATGGCAGGTGTGTATGGCTCAGCTTCTGTATCCTGGAAGGCTGACTGAAGTTAAATCTCAAGATTCCTAGTATAAGTTCCAGCAAAGCAGTCTTAGGGAGCCGGTATGATCAATGGCTATTCTTGTTGTGTTTATTCAAATAATCAGGCCAATTGAAACTTGACTTAATGCAATAAATGAATTGGTCTTGGTTTGGCCTTTGATAAAAATGAGTGAATTTTAGAAGAAAAATTATATTTCAATAAAATGTCTTATGGAAATTAACTCTAACTCAGTGTATTGTTTGTAAAATGTTATTACTCACCTATGAACTAGACTGGATCCTGAATTTTTCTACTTTTCTTTCAAACTGGTATTTCATTTTTCCTTCATCCTTTGGTTTGGAATTATTGAGAATTGCTGATGCAGTATCAAACATACAGAATTTACCTGAGCACCTGATGATGCTACCAGAGACATTTAACCTACAGATAAAGAGGACTTACTAAACTGTTCCTGTTTAATTTCATTCCAGCAAAAGCCTTGCATTTGGAAGTCTTCTCATCTGATAGTCTTGCATACGCAGAAACTGGTTCATGATTTGCTGTGTTCATTAGCCTTTGTGTTCTTTCTGTTTTCACAGACTATGATCTTGTTTGCCTGGTTTCTCTGTCAAATTCTTGGGGGTTGTCTGGTTGGATTCTGTGGAGACAACACCTCCCTCTAATGGGTGCAAATGCTGGCCACTCTGAACGACCGTCCGGACTATTGGGTCTGCACACAGAATTCCTGACCTTGGCCTCTGCTGGCCTACCATGGTGGATTCACCCTTCAAACCAGACACACTGGGACTTCTGAAAGGATAGAAGGCTTCTGACCTCCTCTTCAAACAGATGCATGAGAAGGTGCCATCCCCCATGAGAGAGCAGGCTAACCACACCAAACCATAGCTCACATGTGCAGTTTGGGATGGTGTGGGATGGCAGTCAGCATTATAGGTAGAAGTATGACAGCTCGTACCCATGTGTATTAAACACAGAAACAGGACTGTAAATGAAACTGTGCAACTCATGGGGTGGATGCTAGCAACCCTGTGCAAGAATATTGTGATAGTGACTGCCACAGACTATTGGCGGCGTTCCCTCCTCCTTGGTCTCTTTGGCTTCTGTATTGCACTTTTAATCTTAGGCTATAGCCTTTACTGTATCTGTTGTACATGGATGCAAAATTCCAACATGCTCACCGCACAGGCCCCCCTACCGAAAGAATTAACACAAAGAATGTGAGGTGGAAGAGCAATGTTGGGGTTGAGTGTGGGGTCAATACATTGTTCTGCCACCACCTGTGACAAAAGCTTGCGAGGGGCCCTCCTGCCCAGAAGGAGTGTGTGTTGTTTTGGGAATGCATTGTAACCCCCTTCTTCTCTTCTTTTGGGGGCAGCTTATTGTCCCATGACTGCTTCTTGACCTATTCCTCCTGCATGTACATACTGATGTAATGTAGCTCCTGGCCACATGTAACTTTGTGCAACCTTGACCTGTGCTGCCTTTGTTTGGGACCCCATATAAGGAGCATCAGACTAGAGGAAGTACGATCTCTCTCACACCGTCGGTGCGCTCCCCTGTAATGTGAATAATAAACAGCATGGCCGTATCTGCTAGTCCTCTGGGTGGTTTTTCAGAGTATCACAAACACTCAAGCAGCCCCCGAGTTTGGGGCTCCTGCCGTACAGCATGTCATGTTAAAAATCATCTTTATTAACGTATACTTTACATATAACAAATTTCACTAATTTTAAGTGTTCGGTTGGATGAGTTTTATCAAAAGGTATGCTACTTTATTTGTGCTTGTTTTTTTTTTATGTGCCAAGTTTAAAGCCAGTGTGTGAGTAACAACCTCCCCCATCATCACCAGTACAACATTAGAGCCCTCAAAATCCTGTATTAGAAAATACTCATTTCTTCATCTCTTCTACTTTCTTGTTAACTTCCTTAAAAGGTTTAATTAGCTCCTTAAAGTTTCCAATGTTGTTTGAAGTCAAGTCCTATTTTTCCCTTAGTCACCCTGTAGTAGGCACTTAGACTGGCATGAGCAGAGGAGGAACGGTACATAGGCTCAGTAGAGAAGGTCGCAAAAGACAGAAAGCCCCAGGTGCCTAGCAAAGGACAATTATAAGGTGGGACCTCACCCCCAGGGTGTCCTTTTCTTCCTTAGCATATCACTAGACATATGGTTTAGACCCCCTGACATTTCATATCACTAGTCACGTGGTAGACTTTTTTAGAGGAGGAACAAGAGGTGGGGAGCATAGTCTCATACAGCTGCCATATAAGCCCTTGCAGGATCACTCCTTAAGCAATGAGCTCTAGAGATAACATCTAGGCCTCAGTTATGTTTCAGCTCCAGGTCCAGAAAAGCAGTGAGGCCAGGCAGGGCAATACCATGGCTGCATCAGGACCAGCTGGGAAGACTAATGACCCCCTGTCCTCATGCCAACCAATCAGTAGAGACCACAACCCTGAAAGAACACACTAGGAACGCTGATGAATATTCTATTGAGATCCTTCCCTGAGACCTTCAGATAAAAGCCCTCCACACAAAGGACTCAGCACAGCTCCTGCTTTCTCTCTAGAGCATGCCCACGCCTCCCCCCCATCTCCTTCCACCCGGCACATTCTCTCTGCCTTCCCCAAGCTCCAAAGGCCCTTCTTTTGCCTCTGTAACTCATTTCCTGAACCTATGCAGCCTGAGCTGGATCACCCTTTCTACCTCTGTGACTCTCTAAATAAACTTTCTCTTATGATTTGAGTTTCTTGGCTCTGAATTCTTTCTTTGCTGAAGTCAAGTACTGAGGTTGCTGAACCAAGGTCCAGTAACAGTCCAGTAGCGAACCACTACTAACAGCCCCTGCAGATGTAACAGGATAAACCTACTCTCCACATCGAAGCTGAAGATCTCCAGGTGACATTCATAGTTAGTTACTTTGGAAGGAACTGGTGTTGAATAGCAACCTGAATACCTGGAAGCCTATTACAAAGCTAAGGGGCCTAGAGAGCCAGTGATATTTCCCCAGAGGTGGCATAGCCACATTGTAGTTTTAAAAAATCAATCTGCTATATTCAGGTATTTTTAGATTCTATAAGGTCAGTCTCCATCTGTTAAACAAGAATTTTAACTTCCACAACTGAAAGTCTTTTCTTTTTAAAGGGTTTCTTAAGCCATTGCTAGCAAAACAAAACAAAACAAAACAAAACAAAAAGAAGATTGCTTCCGAGGCATGGAGTCTAAAACCCCAGCAGCATGGCTAGGTAGACAACATATCAGTGGTTCCAGATGTTTGCAAGTGTTTTTATGCATCAAGCGGAAGGGAGAAAGATATAAATGCTTCTGAAGGGATTTAAATTAGCTCTAGACAGAGGGGATGGGCCAGTTCTGGGGCAAGGAAAGCAGAGTCCACAAGGAAGAAGCTTGTGTCCCTGTGGATCAACTGTGGGCAACAGATTGGGAAGTTCACGTGCTCCTGGTTCTATAGTGCCTGGCTGTTCTTTGTGCGTGTGTGTGATTTGATTTATTTATTTTAGACAGAGGGGAAGGGAGAGATAAAGAGGAGAGAACCATCAATGTGTGGTTGCCTCTCGCACGCCCCTTACTGGGAAGCTGGCCGCAACCCAGGCAGGCATGTGCCCTGACTGGGAATTGGACTTGTGACCCTTTGGTCCCCAGGCCAGGACTCAATCCACTGAGTCACACCAGCCTGTACTGTTCTTTCTCTCTCTCTCTCTCTCTCCTTTTTTTTGATAATCATGGAAATAGCTGCCTGGAAATTATTCTTAAATTCCAACAGATACTCAGGAATGTGAGCAGTCTTTTGTCAGAGCTGGTCTGCAGCTATTAACAGGCTAACTATTCTCTTTCTTTCGCTCTTCGACTGCTCTCATTTTCATTGAGAACATCTCAGGATTTTTTTCTGGTCACATTCTAGCCAATGTCCTCATAACCCACCTCCAACTCACAAATCTTTCTGCATGGTCAAGCATGAAGAGGGTGTAAGACAAACCAGGAACTGAGAAACCAAAGTTAGAAAGCAGAAGTCACCAGGAAAATAGACACTTCTTTGGAATTCCACAACTCTTCAGGAAAGTTTGGGGCTTACATGGAGTATTGGGTGGGAATGGAAGCAATTTTCCTGAGATAGCAAGAGGGAGATTTGAAAAATGGGCCCTTTACCAGCCTGACAATTTGTGAAAAGGCCTGGAGCAGAGGTTAAATAAGTATTTTGCTGAGACTTTCAAAAATAAAAGCCAAGGAGACTGAGAGCATAACATACAATAAGACTGAAGCAAAAAAAAAATGTTTAGAAACTTAAAAAGAAATATAGTTTGCATAGAAAGATCTCTAAAAAGAATTGGATTCAGCACAAGACAGTCACAGGTTTTCCTGAGTACAGAGGTATATAAGAAAAAATAAAGGGGGATGTAGTGGTTCAGTCCAGTAAAGCAGAATTAATTTTGATGCTGAAGCCTTAAAGACATTTTATTTAGAAAGATTTTTATTATAGCAGTCTGTGTAATGTAATATCTTGGAGGGTCACCTTAACTCTTATTTTCTGAAACCTTGAACCTCTCCAAGCATTGCACTGTAATCTATGCTACTTTTCAGGAATAAATCTAAATTTTCATTTCTGTAAACTGGGACTAATAATAGTGTTTGCCACTGAGGAATTTTATGAGGATTAAGGGCTTTAATGCATATAAAACCCTTAATACAGTGCCTGAGAGATTAAGTGCTAAAGAAAGGAACACAGTCTCTGTTACACTCACACACAAAAAAGATCCTCTGGCATTGCTATTTTTGCTAATATTAGTAGCGATCTCATTTGCCAATAAAAGTCACCTTAGAAATTTACATTAGGATGTAATGTAAATTATTACATTTTACAGGATGTAATGCTCATCCTGTAATGCTCATTAGGATGGAATGCTATGTAATGTAATGCTCATTATCTGTGGGTGGCAAAGAGTTAAATTAAAGGACTAGGCGAAGCTTTGCCTAGAGCAATACATGGAATTTACCTCTCTCCCCCTTCCTCCAAGGAGGGGCTTTTATAGAGAGGAGATCAGATCTCTGTATTATATTTGGGGGTCCCAGAATGTTAGATCTGGAATCAAATTTAAAATGAATCCAGGGCGAATCCAATGCCTTAAAAAATCAGGAAACCTGACTGAGTGTCTTAGTGGCTGGTCTAAAGTCAGTTAATAGGAGATTTGGGACCAAGACGAAAAACAAAAACCTCCAATGTTATAAGTGAATTTCAATAACTATTCAACCAGGTAAGATAACATTACTGTGAATTCAAAGACACCCATAGCTTTGCGGAAATCTCGGTGCCTACAAATAAGGCTGTAGCCTCCAGGTGTCTTAACTTCTTAACACAAAAAAATTCTTATCCCCACACCGCTAAGCTATAAAGAACAGGAAATTCTCTCCACAAAATTCACCTGTCCAACAGTTTGTAAGTCCATGCCCTCTTGTCTCTCTCCTTTCTGTTTTCTCCCAGTCGTCAGGCACACACTGACATCAGTACTTAAGTGACACTCCAGTGTATGTATTTAAATACTATTTTAATCTCAGTTTTCAGGATGCTGATTATTACAGCATGCTTGTTAAAATGAACTATTGGACTGTGGACCCGAGAAGAAAGACTCATTTGATGTGGACCCCAAGAAGGAATTTGTCTGCTGAGATGGACTTCCTTTGGTCAACCGAGAACCCACACTTTATAAATAATAAGAGCCTAGTGGCCATTTGCTGACCAGGACATCTTTTAAAAATTTATTTATTTATTTAACTTTAGAAGGGAAGGGAAGGAGAGAGGGAGACAAATATCAATGTATGCTTGCTTCTCATGCGTCCCTTGCTGGGAACTGGCCCCTGCTGGGAACTGGCCTGCAACCCAGGCATGTACCCTGACTGGGAATCAAACCATGATCCTTTGGTTTGCAGGCCTGTGCTCAATCCACTGAGCTACACCAGCCAGGGCCTGACCAGGACTTCTTGAGCACTCTGTATAGTAGGAAGAATCCCAGATAGAACTCTTCGTTTTACCATCTGAGTCAACCACTGCAGGAAAACTGTTGAGGGCAAGGGCAAATAGCCAGAACATAGCTGTAAGGAAGCAAAAGGTGTTTTACTAACTAAGGCAAAGAGGCTCCGGGACACGCCCAAAGAGCAGGGTGTGTTCCTGGATGTGGGTTAAGAGCAAAGGTTAGTCAGGCAGATAGCCATCTGGACAGTCACTAGGGAGGGAAATTTTGCCCCTGTGCACGAGCTCAACTGACCAATCAGGTAAAGGAGCACAAGCCAGTGCACGAGTTAACTCACCAATGATCAGTAACCCTATTGTGCCCCTGAGCCAACCGCTAACCGCCACATCTGCTTCTGTATCCAGCTTGCTTGCGCACCTCCTTAAAACCCTAAGCCTGTAAGCGTTTGGCGTGACTCTCATTTGCAGCCCTTGCAGGTACTGTGTCTCCGGACACTTTGGAGACTTCACCCCTGCGCAGGTTAAACTTGGCCAATAAAGTAACATCTTTGGAACCCCGAAAGTCTCCAACATTTGTTCTCGTGGTTGGTGAATGCAACAAAAACGTGGTTTCATCTTTCTACCAATGAATTGAAACCTGGCCCGTCCAATCAGAATGGCACAATTTGGGGTCCTCATTTATATAAAATGGACCTAATTGAGAACTTAGGTGGAAACTTTCACTATAAAAGGTGGTTTCCCAGACAGGGTTAAGATGGCGACAGAGTAGCACCTAGGGAACCCAGCTCTCGTGAATCTGGTGGAAAATCCAGGCAGATCTACCGAAGAATAGCATAATCAACCAACAGTTCCCCAACATTTATGAAAATAGGAGATCAGAGAGTGTAACGGAGGAACCAAACAGCAGCAGGTCGGCAAGGAATCCAGAAGGAGAGTGAAGACAAAAGCGGCTGTGCGCCCGCGGAAGGCCGCGGGCTGCGCCCAGGCAGGCACTCCCAGGGCAGGCGAACTCTGGTGTAGCATGAGTACCAACGAGAATTGGCGCGCAAAGGGGGCTGGCACCATCAGGGGTAAACCGGAGCCCCGTCTGAATCCAGGGCCGGGGCGCCGGTGACGGGGTGAACGCTGGAGGGCCGGCGTCCGGTGGACCGGCAGCGCACTCCTCGGGAGAGAACTGACTCTCCCCTCCCCATCTAGGCAGGCGGATTTGTGCCGGGCAGAGACCCGTGGACTTGGGTTAACGTAGAGGGTGGCAACTGTGGACACCGCGGTCGCCAGCCCGCCAGCCCGAAGGATTTAAGAAAGACACTGTCATTGCTGGTCTTTTGGGATTGGGCTGGGCTGAGAGACAGGCTTTGTGGAGAAGTCTCTATTGGGAAAGCCTGGGTCCCACAGAGAAGGACCGTACCGATACTGCGGGCCACAGGCAGCTTCTAGGGCTGTGCGCGACCACAGACCAATCAGCAGCCTGCTAGTGCGGGCCTGCAAACCTGCCCTCAGAGACGCAGCAACCAGAAAAACCGATTTGGACAGTTTGAAATCAACAAAGGAAGGGTGCTTCCTTTTTTTTTTCTCTCTTCTTTTTGCCTCCTTCTCTAGTGTGTGTGTGTGTGTGTGTGTGTGTTTGTGTGTTTTCCATTCCCCCCCTTTTCTTTCTTTTTTTAAAAATTTTTTTATTTTTATTTTTATTTTTAATTTTTTAATTTTTAATTTTTATTTTTTCTTTTTCTCTCGCAACGTCTTTTGTAATTAATCTTATATATTGTAAACTGTATTGTTGCTCTATCTTTCAATACTCTGTCCCTCATTTCTTCTCCTTTTTGTCCAGTTTTAGTCCTTCTGTTCTTCCCAAATTTTCCGCTTATTCCCCTTTTCTCCTGACTTTTGCGTGTGTGTGTGTGTCAGATTGTTTGTTTGTGCGTTGCGTAGTTGTCTTTTGAGGTGTATTATTATTATTTTTGTATTATTCTTACTCCTTTTTTCATTTCAAGAATATCTTTGTATCCCACCTCTTTCTGTACAGGTTTTTTAATCCTGGCTGGGTATACTGTACTACCTGACAGGTTCCCACGGCTCCTTCCTCCACAGTGTTTTGCTCATTTTCTATACTTCACGTGCTTTCCTTTGCTATACTACACAAGCTCTATAACCCCCATTTAGACAGATCACATAGAATTTATCACTTGAGTGTTCCGCTAATATTAGGGTAAATAAGGGCTGTTCTGTACAACAGTAATACTTCATAACACATCTCTCAGACCTTAGATCACCTTACAGGTGCCTCACTTCTATTACTCTATTTACTGACAC